>NW_027596369.1:0-45000 GCF_964194155.1 Cetorhinus maximus
CACACACACATTAACACACTCTCCCTCCCCTCACACACACACATTAACACACTCTCTCCCCTCACACACACATTAACACACTCTCTCTGCCCTCACACAAACATTAACACAATCTCTCTCCCTTCACACATACACATTAATACACTACTATCTCTCCCCTCACACACACATTAAAACACTCTCTCTCCCCTCACACACACAGACATTAACACACTCTCTCCCCCTCACACACAGACCCATTAACACACTCTCTCTCCCCTGACACACACATTAATACACTCTCTCTCCCCTCACACACACATTAACACACTCTTTCTCCCCTCACACACACATTAAAACACTCTCTCTCCCCTCACACACACACATTAACACACTCTGTCTCCCCTCACACACACATTAACACACTCTTTCTCCCCTCACACACACATTAAAACACTCTCTCTCCCCTCACACACACACACATTAACACACTCTGTCTCCCCTCACACACACATTAACACACTCTCTCTCCCTTCACACACAGAATCACACACTCTCTCTCCCCTCACTCACACACATTAACACACTCTTTCTCCCCTCACTCACACATTAACACACTCTCTCTCTCTTCACACACACACATTAACACACTCTCTCTCCCCATCGCACACATTAACCCACTCTCTCTCCCCTCAAACACACATTAACACACTCTCTTTCCCCTCACACACACATTAACACACTCCCTCTCACCTCAAACACATTAACAGACTCTCTTTCTCCTCACACACACACTAACACCCTATCTCTTCCCTCACACACACATTAACACACTCACTCTCCCCTCACCCACATTAACACATTCTCTCTACCCTCACACACACATTTTCACACTCCCTCTACCCTCACACGCACATTAACTCACTCTCTCTCCCCTCACACGCATATTAACACAGTCTCTCTCCCCTCACACACACATTAACACCCTCTCTCTGCCCTCACACACACACATTAACACACTCTCTCTCTCCTCACACAAGCACACATTTACACACTCTCTCTCCCCTCACACACACATTAACACACTCTCTCTCCCCTCACACACACCTTAAAACACTCCCTCTCCCCTCACACACTCTTACACACTCTCTCTCCCCTCACACACACACATATTATCAATCTCTCTCTCCCTTCACAGGCACATTAACACACTCTCTCTCCCCTCACACACACATTAACACACTCTCTCTCCCCTCACACACGCATTAACACACTCACTCTCCTCTCACACACACATTAACACACTCTCTCTCCCCTCACACACACACACATTAACACACTCACTCTCCCCTCACACACACATTAACACACTCTCTCTCCCCTCTCACACACATTAACACACTCTCCCTCCCCTCACACACATTAACAGACTCTCTCTCCCCTCACGCTCATTAACACACTCTCTCTCCCCTCACACACACATTAACACATTCTCTCTCCCCTCACGGACACATTTACAAACTCTCTCTCCCCTCACACATGTACACATATTATCAAACTCTCTCTCCCTTCACACACACACATTAATACAATCTCTGTTCTCTCACACACACATTAACACACTCCCTCTCCCCTCACACACACTAACACACTCTCTCCCCTCACACATACACTAACACACTCCCACAGACTCTCTTCCCTCACACACACATTAACACTCTGCCTCTCCCCTCACACACATTAACACAATCTCTCCCCTCACACACACACATTGAGACAGTCTCTGTCCCCAAACACACACACATTAACACACTCTCTCTCCCTTCACACACATACATTAAGACACTCTCTGTCCCCAAACACACACACATTAACACACTCTCTCTCCCCTCACACACACCATTAACACACTCTCTCTCCCCTCACGCACAATAACACACTCCCACACTCTCTACCCTCACACACAGAAACGCTCTCTCTCTCCCCTCACACACATTAACATACTCTCTCTCCCCTCACATACACATTAACCCACTCTCTCTCCCCTCACACACACATTAACACACTCTCTCTCCCCTCACACTCACACATACTATCAAACTCTCTCTCCCTTTACACACAAACATTAAGACACTCTCTGTCCCCAAACACACACACATTAACACACTCTCTCTCCCCTCACACACATTAACACACTCCCTCTCCCCTCACACACACATTAATACACTCTCCGTCCCCTCACACACACATTAACACACTCCCTCTCCCCTCACCCACACATTAACACACTCTCTCTCCCCTCACACACACATTAACACACTCTCTTTCCCCTCACACACACATTAACACAATCTCACTCCTCACACACACACATTAACACACTCTCTCTCCCCTCACACACAGATTAACACACTCTCCCTCCCCTCACACACACATTAACACACTCTCTCTTCCCTCACATATACACATTGACACAATCTCACTCCCTTCGGACATACACATTAACACACTCTCCCTCCCCTCACACACACATTAATACACCCTCTCTCCCATCACACACGCACACATTAACACACTCTCTCTCCCCTCACACACACATTAACACACTCTCTCTCCCTTCACACACACACATTAACACACCCCCTCTCCCCTCACACACATTAACACACTCTCCCTCCCCTCACACACATTAACACACTCTCTCTCCCCTCACACACCCACATACTATCAAACTCTCTCTCCCTTCACACTCAAACATTAAGACACTCTCTGTCCCCAAACACACACACATTAACACACTCTCTCTCCCCTCACACACACCTTAACACACTCTCCCTCCCCTCACACACATTAGCACCCTCCCTCCCTTCACACACATTAACACACTCTCCCCCCCTCACACATTAACACACTCTCCCTCCCCTCACACAGTAACACACTCTCCCTCCCCTCACACACACATTAACACACTCTCCCTCCCCTCACACACATTAGCACCCTCCCTCTCCCCTCACACACACATTTAGACACTCTCTCTCCCCTCACACACGTTAACACACTCTCTCTCCCCTCACACACACATTAACACACTCTCTCTACCCTCACACACACATTAACACACTCTCCCTCCCCTCACACATGTTAACACGCTCTCTCTCCCCTCACACACACATTAACACACTCTCTCTCCCCTCACACACACAAACACACTCTTCTCCCCTCACACACATTAACACACTCGCTCTCCCCTCACACACACATTAACACACTCTCTCTCCCCTCACACACACATTAACACACTCTCTCTCCCTTCACACACACATTAACACACTCTCCCTCCCCTCACACACATTAGCACCCTCCCTCTGCCCTCACACACACATTAAGACACTCTCTCTCCCCTCACACACGTTAACACACTCTCTCTCCCCTCATACACACATTAACACACTCTCTCTCCGCTCACACACACATTAACACACTCTCCCTCCCCTCACACATGTTAACACGCTCTCTCTCCCCTCACACACACATTAACACACTCTCTCTCCCCTCACACACACATTAACACACTCTCTCTCCCCTCACACACATTTGCACACTCTCCCTCCCCTCATACACACATTAACACACTCTCTCTCCCCTCACACACACAAACACACTCTCTCTCCCCTCACTCACATATTAACACACTCTCTCTCCCCTCACACACATTAACACTCTCTCTCTCCCCTCATACACACATTAGCACCCTCCCTCTCCCCTCGCACACAGATTAACACACTTTATATCCCCTCATACACACAATAACGCACTCTCCCTCCCCTCACACACAATTAAAATGGTAAATGGCAAATTGAAAGGGAATTAGAGTGCATGACTAAAGCCTTTTTGCTTCAATTGTACAGATTTTTGGTGAGACCACACCTGGAATACTGTGTGCAGAGTTGGTTTCCATATTTAATACTTGCATTAGAGTTAGTGCGGTGAAGATTCACTAAATTGGTCCCTGGGATGAGGGGGATGTCCTATGATGAGAGGCTGAGTAAATTGGGTCTATATTCTCCGGAGTTTAGAAGAATGATAGGTGATCTCATTGAAACCTACAAGATTCTGAAGGGGTTTGACAGGGTAGATACTGAGAGGTTGTTCCCCCTGACTGGGGAATCTAGAACACGGGGGCACAGTCTCAGGATAAGGGGCCGATCATTTAGGACTGAAAAAGAGAAATTTCTTCACTCAAAGGGTGGTGAACCTTTGGAATTCTCTACCCCAGTGGGTTGTAGATGCTCCATCGTTGGATACATTGAAGACTGGGATAGACAGGTTTCCGGTCTCTCAGGGAATGAAGGGATATGAGGAGTGGGTGGGAAAATGGAGTTGAAGCCCAAGATCAGCCCTGATCGTATTGAATGGTGGAACAGGCTCGATGGACAATGTGGTCTACTCCTGCTCTTATTTCATATGTCCCGATGTAATTCCCCCATTAATCTCCCCTTTTATCCCATTTAATCCCCATTAATCTCCATCTTTATCCCATTTAATCCCCATTGATTTCCATCTTTATCCCATTTAATCCCATTGATCTCCATCTTTATCCCGTTTAATCCCATTGATCTCCCCCTTTATCCCATTTAATCCCATTGATCTCCATCTTTATCCCATTTAATCCCCATTGATCTCCCCTTTATCCCATTTAATCCCATCGATCTCCCCCTTTATCCCATTTAATCCCCATTGATCTCCCCTTTATCCCATTTAATCCCATTGATCTCCATCTTTATCCCATTTAATCCCCATTGATCTCCATCTTTATCCCATTTAATCCCCATTGATCTCCCCCTTTATCCCATTTAATCCCATTGATCTCCATCTTTACCCCATTTAATACCATTGATCTCCCCTTTTATCCCATTTAATCCCCATTGATCTCCATCTTTATCCCATTTAATCCCCATTGATCTCCATCTTTATCCCATTTAATCCCATTGATCTCCCCCTTTATCCCATTTAATCCCCATTGATCTCTCCCTTTATCCCATTTAATCCCCATTGATCTCCCCCTTTATCCCATTTAATCCCTTTGATCTCCATCTTAATCCCATTTATTCCCTATTGATCTCCCCCTTTATCCCATTTAATCCCATTGATCTCCATCTTTATCCCATTTAATCCCCATTGATCTCCATCTTTAACCCATTTAATCCCCATTGAGCTCCCCCTTTACCCCATTTAATCCCCATTGATCTCCGCCTTTATCCCATTTAATCCCCATTGATCACCCCTTTATCCCATTAAATCCCCATTGATCTCCCCCTTTATCCCATTTAATCCCATTGATCTCCCCCTTTATCTCATTTAATCCCCATTGATCTCCCCCTTTATCCCATTGATCTCCCCCTTTATCCCATTTAATCCCATTGATCTCCATCTTTATCCCATTTAATCCCATTGATCTCCCCCTTTATCCCATTTAATACCATTGATCTCCATCCTTATCCCATTTAATCCCATTGATCTCCCCCTTTATCCCATTTAATCCCATTGATCTCCATCTTTATCCCATTTAATCCCATTGATCTCCCCCTTTATCCCATTTAATCCCCATTAATCTCCATCTTTATCCCATTTAATCCCCATTGATCTCCATCTTTATCCCATTTAATACCATTGATCTCCATCTTTATCCCATTTAATCCCCATTGATTTCCTCCTTGATCCCATTTACTCCTCATTGATCTCCCCCTTTATCCCATTTAATCCCTTTGATCTCCATCTTTATCCCATTTAATACCCATTGATCTCCCCCTTTATCCCATTTAAACCCCATTGATCTCCCCCTTTATCCCATTTAATCCCATTGATCTCCCCCTTTATCCCATTTAATCCCATTGATCTCCCCCTTTATCCCATTTAATACCATTGATCTCCCCCTTTATCCCATTTAATCCCCATTGATTTCCCCCTTTATCCCATTTAATACCATTGATCTCCCCCTTTATCCCATTGATCTCCCCCTTTATCCCATTTAATCCCATTGATCTCCATCTTTATCCCATTTAATCCCATTGATCTCCCCCTTTATCCCATTTAATACCATTGATCTCCATCCTTATCCCATTTAATCCCATTGATCTCCCCCTTTATCCCATTTAATCCCATTGATCTCCCCCTTTATCCCATTTAATCCCATTGATCTCCCCCTTTATCCCATTTAATCCCCATTGATTTCCCCCTTTATCCCATTTAATACCATTGATCTCCCCTTTTATCCCATTTAATCCCATTGATCTCCATCTTTATCCCATTTAATACCATTGATTTCCGCTTTTATCCCATTTAATCCCATTGATCTCCCCGTCTATCCCATTTAATCCCATTGATCTCCCCCTTTATCCCATTTAATCCCACTGATCTCCATCTTTATCCCATTTAATCCTCATTGATTTCCCCCTTTTTCTGGTTTAATCCCATTGATCTCTTGCTTTAGTCCCCCTGCTCGTTGGATGGAATGAAGTGGGAGCAAATTGACCAAAGCGAATTGGTGGCAGATGCAGAGTTTGGGGGATTTGGCTTCAAACAGTAATTCTGACCTTGGCTCTCATATCACTGCGGAGAGTGGTGTCAGGACGAGGTTGTGTTGCTGCTGCTGCTCGATGATCTTCACACCCTGACTGAAGTAAGCAGGATGGTGCTGCGTACCCACAGCAACTGCCTCTTGTGACATCACCATGCCATCTCCGTAGCAACACGGCCATTATGTGCAGTGGGGGGTGGTGGTGGGGGAGGGGTGGTGGGGGAAGGGTGGTGCGGGGGTTGGTGGGGGGGGAAGTTGTCTTTCACTTCAAGCATCTCGGAGCAGGATGCACATTGTTATGTCCACGAGTGCAGTAATGTACAGCCAATGCCAGCAGGCGGGAGGTATGATTGGATACCATTCAGTCAGCGTTCTGCCTGCATTTAATTCATTCACTCATGGGATGTGAGCAATCCTACTTGCCCCATGAGAAGGTGGTGGTGAACTGCCTTTACCGAACCACTGCTGTCCATCTGGTACAGGTACACCCAGATGTTGTAATCCCCTGGGGAAAGCATAAACCAAAAAAATCCACATGAAGGAATTAGCGACAAGGTTTCACTTTTTGCAACTTGTACTAAACATGAATCAGAACCAGTGTAACTTAGTTCTGTTGAAGGGTCATTCGGACTCGAAACGTTAACTGTGTTCCTCTCCGCAGATGCTGCCAGACCTGCTGAGTTTTTCCAGCTATTTTTGTTTTAGTTTTAAATTAAACATGAGCTCACAGGCAAATGATACGTCAGATAAACAGCCAAATTTCACTTTCGATAATCGATACAACCAAGATACATCACACACACCACAAATACTGACGTGACTCCTCGCAGACATGTGGTGCCAAGTGCAGTTCCAAAGTTTTCTAAGTCAGCCGCTGGCACATAGGATCTCTTGCTTTCCCACTCAATCGATTCAGCGCTTGATTTGCGTTCACAAGCAGTTGTATTCCATCCGAGGCCCCCAGAGACAGTTGGCACTTGAACTCACATCCTTGCAACCTGCAACAAGTACAATTTTTAGGCTGAGGCGTCGTACTCCATTGAAACAGGCTTTGGTACTTGGTTTCAACCTTTTCTAGGAACACGGGATTGTGGTCTCTATAGACTCATACCGCGGTTTTGCACACTTCGTGTTGTTTTGTAAAATCTCTATTGCATTGTGCATTTGTCAAGAACAACATTGCTGATTGTTGGCAAACCTTCTCTGGGCACTGATGGCTGTGAATTGAGATCCAAGGAGAAATTTCCTGTCATATCGCTTCTTACCCTTTGGATTCGGCAATTTCCTTTGTTCTCCTTTAAAGCTCAACACTAAATTGTCATCAGGGTTTTCCACTCTTTGAAACAGATTCTGAACCACTCTGTTTAGTTTTTAACTCCCGATCTCTCTTTTTTCCATATCTGCATGTTTTTTAATGTTCAAGTTTTTGAAAAAAAAGGTTTCAACCAATCAAAGATCCTTCATAACAATTGGATTCACCTCATCCTGTTTAAATTCAGGATCACTTTTAACTCCAAGTTCTTCTCCATGATCTAACCCTTTGGTTTTCATTTCCAGAAGCCACAGGTTTAACACTGCCTCCTTTTGTGCAAGCAGTTCATTCTTCTATTGAGTAAAATCTCCCTTAGCTGCTTTAAGAACTTTGTTAAGGTTATATCGAGATCAGCCAAGAAAGCTTGCTATTCCTTTTTATTCAGTTCATGAAGTTTCTTGATTTCTTTTTGCTTTTTCTCCTCCCACTGTGCTTGAGTTGTGTCTAATTCCTTTCTAGCAAGAGCGATTGCACCTTCATTTTGAAGTTTAAGTTTATATTTAAGAAGATGTATCTCCGGGACATACAACGCTCCTCAGACTGCTGTTCTCGTCGCATTCTGAGATCCACACTCAGTGCCATGCGCCGCCATATGAACACACTCGACCTCTCCCTCCAGCAGCACCGCCGCACCCTTTTTCAAAGTTGCGCATGCCCCCAGTTTCATTTTATTCTTCGTCTCATCTGACGCCTCAACAAGAAACTTTGTCTCTTTCTTTCAGGTGCAAAGGAATGCAAGCTCCAACAACTCATCGACACCAACACCCATCTGGGACCCTCCACCCCTGCTTGTCCCTCCGTCCCCACCCCATCTTCCAATCCCAGCCCCGGCTGTGTATTCACCATACCCCCTGACCTTCCCCTCTCCGATGCTGAACTCTTCTTCCGCCGTCTTCATCTCCGTGCTCACTTCTTTGGGCAGGAGTCCTCTCCCCATTCAACAGATCCTTTTACCCGCCTCCAATATTCTCCCTCCACCTGGACCCCTCCCTCTGGATTCTTACCTTCTCTTGATCTTTTCATTGAGAACTGTCGGTGTGACATTAGCCGTCTCAATTTCTCTGCTCCTCTCACCCATTCTAACCTGTCTCTCTCTGAACTTAATGCACTCCGTTCTCTCAGGTCCAACCCCAACATTGTCATCAAACCCGCTGACAAGGGTGGTACTGTTGTTGTCTGGCGCATTGACCTCTACCTCGCGGAGGCTGAGCGTCAACTCGCAGACACTTCCTCCTACCTCTCCCTGGGCCATGACCCCACCACTGAACAGGACTGTTACTGACCTCATCTCCTCTGGAGAACTTCCTTCCACAGCTTCCAACCTCATAGTCTCCCAACCTCGGACGGCCCGCTTCTACCTCCTACCCAAAATCCACAAACAGGACTGTCCCGGCAGACCGATCGTGTCAGCCTGTTCCTGCCCCACGGAACTCATTTCTTGCTATCTTGACTCCCTTCTCTCTCCCCTTGTCCAGTCCCTTCCCACCTACATCCGTGATTCCTCTGACACCTACAGCATATCAACAATTTCCAGTTCCCTGGCCCCAACCGCCTCCTCTTCACCATGGACGTCCAATCCCTCTACACCTCCATCCCCCACCAGGATGGTCTGATGGCTCTCCGCTTCTTCCTCGAACAGAGGCCCGAACAATCCCCATCCACCACTACTCTCCTCCGTCTGGCTGAACTTGTTCTTTCACTGAACAATTTCTCCTTAAACTCCTCTCACTTCCTCCAAATAAAAGGTGTGGCTATGGGTACCTGCATGGGCCCCAGCTATGCCTGTCTCTTTATGGGGTATGTGGAACATTCCTTGTTCCAGTCCTACTCCGGCCCCCTCCCACAACTCTTTCTCCGGTACATCGATGATTACTTCGGTGCTGCTTCATGCTCTAGTCCGGATCTGGAAAAATTTATTAATTTTGCTTCCAATCTCCACCCCTCCATCATTTTCACATGGTCCATCACTGACACTTCCCTTCCCTTCCTTGACCTCTCAGTCTCAATTTCTAGTGATAGACCGTCCACCAATATCCATTACAAGCCTACCGACTCCCACAGCTACCTCGACTACAGCTCCTCACACCCTGCTTCCTGTAAGGACTCCATCCCATTCTCTCAGTTCCTTCGCCTCTGTCGCATCTGTTCTGATGATGCTACCTTCAAAAACAGTTCCTCTGACATGTCTTCCTTCTTCCTTAACCCAGGTTTTCCACCCACGGTCATTGACAGGGCCCTCAACCGTGTCCGGCCCATCTCCCGCGCATCCTCCCTCACGCCTTCTCCTCCTTCCCAGAAACATGATAGGGTCCCCCTTGTCCTCACTTATCACCCCACCAGCTTCCGCATTCAAAGGATCATCCTCCGCCATTTCCGCCAACTCCAGCATGATGCCACCACCAAACACATCTTCCCTTCACCCCCCCTGACGGCATTCCACAGGGATCATTCCCTCCGGGACACCCTGGTCCACTCCTCCATCACCCCCTACACCTCAACCCCCTCCCACGGCTCCTTCCCGTGCAACCGCAGAAGGTGCAACACCTGCCCCTTTACTTCCCCTCTCCTCACCGTCCAAGGGCCCAAACACTCCTTTCAAGTGAAGCAGCATTTCACTTGCACTTCCCTCAATTTAGTCTACTGCATTCGCTGCTCCCAATGCGGTTTCCTCTACATTGGAGAGACCAAACGCAGACTGGGTGACCGCTTTGCGGAACACCTTCGTTCTGTCTGCAAGCATTACCCAGATCTCCCTGTCGCTTGCCATTTCAACACTCCACCCTGCTCTCATGCCCACATGTCCGCCCTTGGCCTGCTGCATTGTTCCAGTGAAGCTCAACGCAAACTGGAGGAACAGCACCTCATCTTCCGACTAGGCACTTTACAGCCTTCCGGACTTAATATTGAGTTCAACAATTTTAGATCATGAACTCTCTCCTCCATCCCCACCCCCTTTCCGATCCCTCTTTTTCCAATGATTTATAATTTAAAAAAAAATATATTTTTCTTTTCCCATCTTTTAAAAAATTCATTTTAATCTATTGTTTTATCTCCACCTTTCAGCCCATTTTGATCCCTTCCCCCCACCCCACCCCCACTAGGACCATCTGCCAGTAGCTTGTCCTGCTTGCTACCCTTAATGTCCCCATTAGCATATTCCTTAGATGATATCACCACCGTCAACACCCCTTTGTCCTTTTGTCTATGACATCTTTGGCAATCTCTTCTTTGCTTCCACCTATCACTGGCCCCCTATCGAGCTCCTCCTGTCCCACCCCCTTCTACCAGCTTATATTTCACCTCATTTCCTTGTTTCCTTAGTTCTGATGAAGAGTCATTCGGACTCGAAACGTTAACTGTGTTCCTCTCCGCAGATGCTGCCAGACCTGCTGAGTTTTTCCAGCTATTTTTGTTTTTGTATCCTTCCTCGTAGCTCTATAATGTCAGAACTGGACTCAGCTTTTCCACTCTCTTTCAGAGCATGTTTTCCCTCCTTTTCATCTTTACATTTTCAATACTTCTGTTACCAGCTTTGCCTCATCTTGCTCATACTGAATAATTCAGACAGGTTTACAACATCTCCAGCAACCAATAACCTTTTTCTATTCAGCCAGAGGTTCCAATGTCATTGTTAAATTAGCAGGCCGAGTTTCTGACTCTGTGGACACATTTTTAATTGAAATGTTAATTTTAGTAGCAGGCTTACAAAAAGTGGTTGGGTTTTTCATATCAGCCAATTTTACGTGCACAATTTCAATTTCGAAAGGCTCAACAGGCTTTCCTGAGCCTACTGGAGACTGTGATACCTTATCCCCAGCCAAGTCGTTTCCTAAGAAGAAATCGACACCTTCAACAGGTGAAGTGGGAATGACACCCTCAGTAACAGGGCCAGTAACTAGGCCACATGTTAAATTAACCTTACACAAAGGAACAGGTAAACAGTTTCCATCAAAGACCCGAAATAATACCTTTTATTCAGTGAAGAGAGCTTCATGTCACCTGCCAACATCAGTGACTGTGCTGATTCTGTATCTCTAAGGATAATAGTCGATTTGGCTGCCTCATCAGATGAACGTGGGTCACTTTCCCCTTGAGCAAAAAAGCTCTATAGCTTTCCATCCCCTGATTCAGCCTCTCGGTGACTGTGGGGGACATTCCCTGTTTGTCATGACCTTTACCAGTCAGGACGTTACCACCTGGGGGAACACCCTTGACTGGACAACTGCGACAGGCTTGCTTATTAATTCCCAACATTCAGCCTTCACTTGCCATTTCTGGTGACAAAATTAGCATGTCAGTCCCTTTGAACTAAACCTGCCCTCCAAACCTTCACTTCTACCAAACTGAGAAGGGCCTGGGGTCTTTACCTTTTCCACCTTCCTCAGTAGGGCCTGGACCCTGCTCCCGATTGACCTTTCTCTCATCAGTTTCTCCGGAAAGTTCCAAAGCGGGGCCTGTTAGTAACCATCACCAGTTAATTCATAATCATCTGCCATTATCGAGGCTGCCCTTATTTTATGAACTTTGTGGTCTTCCAGGTGAGACCATAACCCCAAAGGGACACATTCCTCCAGCAACATCAACTCCCTAATTGGTTATCGTCATTCTGGGTCTTAGAGGGGGCTGTTCATGATCTGGATTTACAGATAATTGCTGGAGGCAAGGCTATTGGTAAACTCTACCTTTTATTGAACATAATACTATGTGCAATACAGACTCAGCACGAGGCTCTACATAGAACTATCTCTCTCCATGTCCTGTTTCCATGTGATTTTACATCACTGATGATATAGGCTATATATTTACATATTTAACATTAACATAAGGTTGGACGGGTAGTGAAAAGTTTAACTTAATTGATTCTTTAATGGCCTTAACAGGCCTTTTAATTGTCGGCGGGAGTGCTGCCCACTCTGGTGTGCGCCCGCTGACTGAACTATCGCACAGTCGGGACGCTCGCCCAACGTCAACACGCATCGTTTTACGCTTGAGCAAGTCGGGCACACACCCGCCCACCGAGCTAAAACTTTGCCCCTAAGGTCACTGAAGTTTTGTTCCACCCCTTCATTAACCCACATCGCCCGTCAAATACAATTTCCTTTTCCCCCGACAAATTCAAAGCCTGGCCTGGTCCCTTTCTCAAATTTCTAAGTTTCTGCCTGTAGGCCTCTGACACCAACTCACACACATTGAGTACATCAGATTTACTTCCCCGTAACCACAGAAACGCTCTGCCGAATGGGGGCAGTGAGCTTTCTCTTCAAAAACCCTTTGTTGAAGTAGTCTTCACTGTTCTTGTGGCCAATTTACATTCATGGCAATTTTCTCAAAGGGCATCTCCACCCCCTCCTCACTAAATTTAGGTACCACGCACACATTTTTTGCCTCATGAAAAGTAAGAGAATTTCTCCCTGTGTCAGCCTCACTTCTCCTTATCAACTCATGTTCAGATAATCGGAACTCATGCTCCATTTAGACTTTTTTCATCTCTCTTTCTTTATCTCTTCCCCCATCTCTTTCTTTATCTCTTTCCTCTCTCGCTAATTTCTCTCTTTCTAAGTCTATCTATGTTCCTTCAATTTCTTTTTCAATTCTGGCCAGTTGCTGTCAATCACCAATGGAACTGGTCCTTCCTTCCTCGAGCCCCAGGTGCCTAGCCAATTCTTCACGGATCCCGTCACTCTTAGCTCCTGATCTAACGTTAATCCCCACGTGCTCTGCTACAGCCTGTGAATTGCCTTTTCTCAACTGTTTCAAGTCTCTTGAGAGGCAGGTCTTCCCTTTTAACTAAGGCTTGATCTTCAGAAGTACTCGTGTTGATTTCCCAATAAGATATCGCAAAATCAAATGTGAAATTTTGATTCCTTAAATGTAGGAAAGTTCCACTTCATCACGTCGGCCGCCATGTTTAAAATCCAGCCACGCGCACACATCTCAGCGCTTACCAGCTCACCACTGCTGCCCGGGAGACACGGCCCTGAAACTGAAGAAGACTGAGGCCCCCAGGTTCAGTGACGGGTCCCTCCAGCGCCTTTAGGTTGCACTGGAGACTGCCGGGATGTCCTGTACCCCCGCTCTGGCCGCAGGATGGGCAGCATTAGCACTAACCCGGCTTGGAAGGAGGTGGCAGTGGTGGTCAGTGCCAATGCCCTGCAAAAGAGGGCAGCCACCCAGTGCCGCAAGAGGATGAATGATCTCCTCCGGGGTAAGTCACTCTTTTCATCACTCTTAACTCACACACTCACAAACCCATCACACACCCACAGGGCCCTCACTCACTGCCAGTTCAAGGGACATCACCATTCACTCTCTCACACTCACCGTCATTGTCCTCATCCTGACCATGGGACCACTCACCACCCACACAGGTCAGGCACATCTATCACCAGGCCTGGCAGGCGTCCTGCTTACACTTTCTCTATCTCTATTGATACAGGACAAGCTGGCACACAATAACAGGGAGAGGTCACAGGCTGATGGAGGAATGCCTGATATCAAGGTCCTTACAGACTTTGAAAACAGAGCCATCCAGCTGGCCGGCGATGACCGGGACCGGTCCTGTGCTGACGGTGAGGTTGGCGCTGCTCTACCAAGTGAGGATCCAGCAGTGTAACATCCATCAGATAACCAATTTGTGAGTGATGTGTCCTGTTTCACAGGCCACTGCCATGCACTGATCATCTCCCCTTGCTTTCACAGGCACATCTGGGAAACAGCCAAGTTCACACACTCCTGAGTTCAGTGAATACAGAGTTCACAATCCCGAATTCACTGAACACACTCACTCACGCTCCAACTGCCTGGTTTAAACACTGCGCTGGTCATCAGCAATTCTTCCACCCATTTGGTTAAGGAGACGCACAGTTGCTTGCCCTGTTCATACAGATTCCAGATGCACTGTAGAGGGCACCACACTCTTTCCATCGCCCGTAAGCAGCAACTTGCTGTGCAGGAGCTGACGGGAATTAAAAAGGGAAATGGTGAAGTGCCCTGAATAGCAGACGCCAGTTTGACAATTCCAGGAAATTCTGGCCCATTAGCATTTTGTGAAAATAAACCATGATGTTGAATTCGAATAACTTGCTGCAGCAGCCTGAGCTCCCATCAATTGTCAGGTCAGCATCTGTCCCGAGCAGTCGCTGCTGCGGGACTGAAGTTAGTCACAGAGACTGCAGATGGATCTGGAAATGAAAACATTTTACTCATTCGGGCTCCCTGGCTTTGTGTACTGCACATTCCTGGGAACTGATATTCCCAACAGGGCATAGCTGCTTTTTCTGTCTCCTGTTAATCACTCGTTTAAATCTCGAACGCATTCAAACACCAGAGATTAGAATTTTTGCTTGTTAATCTCCACATTCCCAGCTTTTGACTCGTCTGGCAACTAGAATCAGTGAGCATCAGGGACTGGAGCAAGATAAATAAACAGGATGAGTGCTGGCTGTCTGATCATTAACATTCGCTAGGCAGTAGCATCCCTCCCGCTGTTAGGCCCACACAAAGAACCTCCCCAGGTTGTTTCCCAGCTTTTTGTGAAATGTCCAGCAGTGAAACCCCCTGGCTGGGGGAGCATTGGGGGAAAAGTACTCCGCCTGTCCCACTGGTATAAAATAACCAGCTTTAGCCAGGAACTCTCACACTCAGATCCATCCAGGCCAAAGGAGCAACTTTCTCAGTATAACCTCTGCCTGGACTTCTATCCCCATCGAAAGTGGTTTCACTGGAGGTCAGTGCTTGTTTCATTTTACTTGCATTAAAAGACGCCTCCTGGGATTTAATTCTGACGGGGTTAACGCTGAGCCTCTGCCCTTCCCCGGCTGAATAGGCTACCGGAAAGTTCCATATTCGATGCAGCTCTGGCTTTCTCCCCTTCAGGCTCGGACTGGGCACCCAGATGAAGACGACAGTAAGCCCTTTTCAAATGAACGACGGGTTTGGTTCAGAAGTGCAACAAGTAGAATATTTTGTGCTTCAAAGAAAGCATGTCGAGTGAACAAGTTGGCACCAGCGCAGGTTTTCCCACACCCGGCAAATGGCACTGACCGGATCTGCAGGCCCTGTCACACCTCCTTACCTACCATCACGCAAGCTGCCTCCACAAGTTCCATACCAGTCGGCAGTCAATTGAAAAGCTGTGCCATCTACTGACCAGTTCAGCTGCTCCATAGTGTTGGCACTGCCAATGGGAGCCCAGGCCAGCTCAGCAGTTTTTGCCCCTATCTCCTTCTAGGCGAGCATTGTGACTATTTGACATATCAGCCAAAGTATTACTGGCCAGTGTATTAAGCAGCTCACTGGCTCAAGGTCTGTGTTAGGACCCCTGTATTTTGTGACCGATATTAATGCGATCCACAGAGCGCCATTTCAACATTTAGTCATTTGGTAGTACAGAACTTGATTATTGCTGAAAAAAGAGACATGCTGTTGTAGCTTTTCATCCAGCACTCATCAGGACACATCACAAGAATATCAACATAAGGGGAAAACAGCAATTTATACTGCACGTGAAGAGAATGCTAATTGGTTGGCAAGCAGTGTTGCCATGGAGAATGCGCCAGTGATGGTGACTGACAGGTAACTGCCAACCATTGTTTGAAATTTAAACCAGGCAGCTTGACCCTGATTGGTCATTGCCCTGTGAAATGAATGGATGACACAAACCTTGGAAGCATTGTGAACTGTGAGGAGGATAGTGATGAACTTCAAGAGGACCTAGACAAGCTGGTGGAGTGGGTGGACACGAGGCAGATGAAATTTAATGCAGAGAAATGTGAGGTGATGCATTTTGGGAGAAAGAACACAGAGAGACAATATAAAATAAAGGGTACAGTTCTAAAGGGGGTGCAAGGGCAGAGGGACCTGGGTGTAGATGTACATAAATCATTGAAGGTGGAGAGATAAGTTGAGAAAGTGGTTAATAAAGCATACGGCTTAATTAATAGGGGCACAGATTACAAGAGCAAGGAGTTTATGTTAAACCTGAATAAAACACTGATTTGGCCTCAGCTGGAGTATTGCATCCAGTTCTGGGCACCACACTAAAAGAAGGATGTGAAGGCATGAGAGAGAGCAGAAAAGATTCAGGAGAATGATTCCAGGGATGAGGAACTTCAGTTATGTGGAGAGATTGGAGAAGTAGTGACTGTTCTCCTTGGAGAAGAGAAGGCTGAGAGGAGATTTGATAGAGGTGTTCAAAATCAGGAGGGGTCTGGACAGGGTAGATGGAGAGAAACCGTTCCCATTGGTGGAAGGGCTGAGAGCCAGACGGCACCAATTTCAGATGATTGGTCAAGAGAAGTAACGTCAACATGAGGAGAAACTTTTTTATGCAGCGAGTGGTTAGGATCTGGAATGCACTGTCTGAGAGTGTGGTGGAGACAGGGTCAATCGAGTGGTTAGGATCTGGAACGCGCTGTCTGAGAGTGTGGGGGAGACAGGGTCAATCGAGTGGTTAGGATCTGGAACGCGCTGTCTGAGAGTGTGGGGGAGACAGGGTCAATCGAGTGGTTAGGATCTAGAACGCGCTGCCTGAGAGTGTGGTGGAGACAGGGTCAATCGAGTGGTTAGGATCTGGAATGCACTGCCTGAGAGTGTGGTGGAGACAGGGTCAATCGAGTGGTTAGGATCTGGAATGCACTGCCTGAGAGTGTGGTGGAGACAGGGTCAATCGAGTGGTTAGGGTCTGGAACGCGCTGTCTGAGAGTGTGGTGGAGACAGGGTCAATCGCGGCTCTCAAAAATGGAACTGCTTAAGCAGCTGAAGAGAAAATTTGTTTTGCAGATATGGAGAAGAGGGTGGGGGAGCGGGGCTAGCTGAGTTGCTCTAGCAGAGAGCCAACACAGACACAACAGGCTGAATGGCCTCTTGCGCTGTAACCTGCCTGTGATCCTATGATTCTTGCCTTCCTCCTGCCCGCATCTTTTTGCAAGTTCCCAGCGCCAGGTCGAGCTGGTGCCCGAAGCTGAGCATGAGGACATTGGAAAACCTTGGAAAATCCTAATAGGTTGGCCCAATACAGTTCTTAAAAACATTACGATCACTACTCCAAACCTTACAGGCTCAGCATACAACACTGGACAACCCTTAACCTACAAAGTGGAAAACATGGAGAGAGTTTCCGATTAGGGCAGTGGTGGATCTCTCTCCCAGAGCCTGTGTACTCCTTTCCCTGCCTCAAGCGAAGGTTGCTTTGAATTTTGTTCAAGGGGCAGGAAAATGCCTCCCATCATGTGTGACGGTCGGTTGCTGGGGGAACGAGGCAGGTATCCACTCGGTGACTGGCACAAAATGGACGGAGAAGGGCCACAACCAGAACTTGGCGCCTGTGAGAGGGGGATTTTAGGCGAGAGGTGCATCTACTCTAAGAATCAGTTCTGCCTTCAGTCAGCTCAGCGGGAGGTGCTTGAGGCTGGGGAGAGCCATCGCTGCACAGAGCAGGAGCTTGCTTCAGCCGAAATTCAGGGAATTGCCCCACGATGGTGTGGCTGCAGTCGCCTCTCCCCGTCTGGTTTACCTTCTACATTCTCTAGGCTCGCGAGTCAAGAGGGTACAGGGGGGTCTTAACAGGCACAAGGCTTCATTCTGCCCCATTTTCAGACAGTCACTTTTGGGCTTGGATGGGCTAAGGCTAAGTGAATGGCTTTGCTCTGAGAGTGATGAGCTTCCTCAGTGTCAGTGGGTTCCCCTTTACAATGGACATGCTGTGGGGCTGCTGTTTGCACTTGTCGCACCAATAGTGAAATGATCTGGACCGTATTTCTCTGTGCGTGTTTGAGTTGAGAATGCGCCAAGAGCCTGGGTATGGAGATAAAACTGGCTACGCGATTGTGTTTATTTGTCCAGAAAGCATTGCACTGCAGGAGACTGGGACTGGGACTGAACTCTGTGCCCAGACACATGCACTTCCTGTCCTGTCAATAGCTTTGCTCCCTCTAACATTGCACAGCCTTCCCCCACACGGTTGTATGACACATGTTACTGCGATAGGAACCATACTGTTGCCTTGTTGCTGAAGACTCCATGTAACGCTGGTTTTATTGCTAGTCATTGAGCATGGGGACAGGCAGTTGATTCAACAGGTAAGATGGCTTCGGACTAGATGCAGCAAAGAGAAGAACTGGGTTTGGAACTTTTCAATTTCCACGAACTTAACAAGAATCTTTATTTCGCCTCGCATCCATACCACACACACTGCAGTCAGTGGTTTAGGCAAAGTCCAGGCCTTTCTCAGCTAATTGTTAAGCGTTACAATGTTTCCAGGCTTCATATCTTGTTTATAACTTGAATTGTTTCAAATTGGCAGCAAATGGGCTTATCTGATGCCATCTTCTGGGTGTGCCAATTGGCTGGTTCCTAATAAGACAAAACTATAGGAGAAACTCCTGTTGCCAGTAAACTATGAAGTGCTTCTTTTTAATTCTGTCTCTCAGGTCTGCATCTTTCCCTCTCATTTCTTGCCCTGTATCCACTGGGCTCCATGTTAACACTCTCAGCTCTGAGTCAAGAGGCTGTGAACTCGGGCCTACACTGCAGGCTTAGTCTCCGGTGCAGTACTGCGGGAGTGCTGCATTATTGGAGCTGCTGTCTGGAAAATGAAATAGGAATATAGGGGAGGATTTTCTCCCCATCGCGCGGGGGGGAATGGGCGGGAGTGGGCACGCAGCCAATCGCTGCCTGCGATCGGTTGGGCACCGCCATTTTACGTGGGCGGGCCAATGAAGGCCCACCCAGCGGAAGTGCTACCTGTGTGGGTGGGGCTTGGGGTGGGTCCCTGGGTCGGGGAGATTTCTGCGCTCTTTCGTGCGTGTGTAGTTTAAGTTCTGAAAACTTTATTAAAGAGAAACATTTTTTAAGACATGTCCCCTCACGTGACAGTGTCACACGAGCTGGGACACGTCAATGAACTTTATTCAAAATTTTTATTAAACTTTATAAGCACTTCAGGAAACCTCGTCCCGCCCGTGGATGAGGTTTCCTGATAAATGCGAAGGCCGCCTGGGCTCTTCGCCTGACCGGCAACCTTAAGGTTGGACGGGCAGCTCATTAAATTGAGTGAATTAGTTTTGAAATGGCCCGAACAGGCCTTTGACAGTTCGGCAGGCGTGCAGCCAACTCCGGTGCGCGCCCGCCGGACTGAAAATCTGAACGGCGCGCGGTGACATCGGGACGCACGCCTGACCTCACCCCGCGCCATTTTACACCTCGGCCAGCGGGCCCCGCCCCCGCTTGCCAAGCCGAAAATTCTGGCCATAGGGACAGAAGGAGGCCATTTAGCTCCTCCAACCTTTTCCACCATTCAGTGAGATCCTGACTGATAAATGACCTTTGTCTCATATCCCACAAGAACATGAGAGATAGGAGCAGGAGTAGGCCATTCGGCCCCTCGAGCCTGCTCCGCCATTCAATACAATCATGGCTGACCTTGGGCTTAAACCCTATTTTCCCGCCCGCTCCCCATATCCCTTGATTCCCTGAGAGACCAAAAATCTGTCTATCCCAGTCTTAAATATATTCAATGGAGCATCCACAACCCACTGGGGTAGAGAATTCCAAACATTCACAACCCTTTGAGTGAAGAAATTTCTCCTCATCTCAGTCCTAAATGATCAGCCCCTGATCCTGAGACTGTGCCCCCGTGTTCTAGATTCCCCAGTCAGGGGGGAACAACCTCTCAGTATCCACCCTGTCAAACCCCTTCAGAATCTTGTATGTTTGCTTTTTGAACCTTGCTTTTCCTGATATATATTAATGACCTAGACCTTGGTGTACAGGGCACAATATCAAAGTTTGCGGATGATACGAAACTTGGCAGCATTGTGAACTGTGAGCAGGATGGTGTAGAACTTCAAAAGGGACATAGACAAGTTGGTGGAATGGGCAGACAGGTGGCAGATGAAGTTTAATGCAGAGAAGTGTGAAGTGATTCAGTTTGGTAAGAAGAACGCAGGGAGCCAATATAAAATCGGGGGTACAACTCTAAAGGGGGTGCAGGAGCAAAGGGACCTGGTGGTATTTGTGCATAAGTCATTGAAGGTGGCAGGACAGGTTGAGAGAGTGGTTAATAAAGCATACAGTATCCTAGGCTTTATTAACAGGGACATAGAGTACAAGAGCAATTTATGTTGAGCTTGTATAGGACACTAGTTCAGCCATGGAGAAAGCTGCAGAGGACTATAGGCTCCCCAAGCTCCCTGGTAATTCAAAAAAACAGTGCAAGGTTGGAACATGTTCCTTTTGTTGTTTTCTCCAATGCCTCAGCCAATCAGAGTCAATTTGCCAACCAATCAGCACCCTTTTCTCCTGCAGTATAAATTGTTGTGAGAGTTTGAAATTTGGCGTTCTTGCATTTGTCCTGATGAGTGCAAGACGAGAAACGTCAGCAACGTGTCTCTCTCTCCAGCAAGATTCAAGTTCTGTACCAGCAAGTGACTACCTTGGGAAACAGCAACTCAAATTGAACTGGGCCTGGTGTCGAATCGCTGTGCTTGAGCTGAATGTGCCGGGGTATTGATGTTAGGAAGGCTGACTATGAGAAATAAGGAAGCAGTCAATGGATTTGCACCTGGGACCGAATACTAGAGGGCAAAGCTTGAGAAAGACATGACTAACTTTGAAATGCACAGCACAGGATTTACAGAGTTAATCTCGATCAGTGGGTGCAACACGAAATAGGCATAAAGGGATACTGGCGCAGGCAAGGGAGGGAATGCCAGGAATACGGGCAAAATGTGGCCAAATCAGACCACCACTTGCAGGAACAATAATTAGAGTATGGTGACCAACTTAATCTCCAATCTCAGTATATTGTTTCTCAACAGGTCTGGCAGCATCTGGAGAGAGAGAAACAGAGTTAATGTTTCGAATCTGTGTGATGCTCTGAAGTAAGGGCGTACGGACTCGAAACGTTAACTCTGTTTCTCTCTCCACAGACGCTGCCAGACCTGCTGAGCTTTCCCAGTATTTTCTGTTTTTATTTCAGATTTCCAGCACCTGCAGTATTTTATTTTTATCTTAGCTCCATCTCTGACTCCCACCAATGAGGATATGGCTAGGAGCTGTTGATTTTTAGTAAGGTATCTCAAACATTATGACATTTATTGATTTTGAAAGCAATTTCAGAAGCAATGCAAACAAACATGTGTTCTCTGCGAGTGTGTGTGTCTGTGAGTGAGTGTGTATGTGCCTGTGTGTGCCTGTGAGTGTGTGCCTGTGAGTGTGCGTGCGTGTGTGTGTGTGTGTCTGTGTCTCTGTGAGTGTGTGTGTGTCTGTGAGTGAGTGTGTGTGTGTGTGTGTGTGCGTGTGTGTGCCTGTGTCTCTGTGAGTGTGTGTGTGTGTCTGTGAGTGAGTGTGTGTGTGTGTGTGCGTGTGTGTGCCTGTGTCTCTGTGAGTGTGTGTGTGTGTCTGTGAGTGTGTGTGTGTGTGCCTGTTTGTGCATGTGCATGTGTGTGTGTCTCCAAAGCCTGTCCACAATCTACAAGGCACAAGTCAGGAGTGTGATGGAATACTCCCCACTTGCCTGGATGAGTGCAACTCCCACAACACTCAAGAAGCTCGACACCATCCAGGACAAAGCAGCCCCACTTAATTGGCACCCCATCCACAAACATTCACTCCCTCCACCACTGACACACAGTAGCAGTGTGTGTACCATCTACAAGATGCACTGCAGGAATTCACCAAGGCTCCTTAGACAGCACCTTCCAAACCCACGACCACTACCATCTAGAAGGACAAGGGCAGCAGACACATGGGAACACCACCACCTGGAAGTTCCCCTCCAAGTCACTCACCATCCTGACTTGGAAATATATCGCCGTTCCTTCACTGTCGCTGGGTCAAAATCTTCCCTAACAGCACTGTGGGTGTACCTACACCACATGGACTGCAGCGGTTCAAGAAGGCAGCTCACCACCACCTTCTCAAGGGGCAATTAGGGATGGGCAATAAATGCTGGCCTAGCCATCCCATAAACGAATGAAAAAAACACGAGCACTGTTACATGCCTAGGCACTGGTGAACATATATACTAACAAACAAACATACAAACCAGGAGCAGGAGTAGGCCATTCGGCCCCTCGAGCCTGCTCCACCATTCATTAAGATCGTGGCTGATCTGAATGTGGTCTCAAATCCATATTCCGCCCGTCCATGATAACCTTTGACTCCCTGTTAGTTAAGAATCTATCTCCCTCAGCCTTAAAAATATCCAATGACCCAGCCTCCACCGCTCTCTGGGGAAGAGAGTTCCAAAGATTCACGACCCACTGAGAGAAACATTTTCTCCTCATCTCCATCTTAAATGGGAGACCCTTTATTTTTATTCTGTGTCCCCTCATTCTAGACTCTCCCACAAGAGGAAATATCCTCTCAGCATCCACCCTGTCAAATCCCCTCAGGACTTGATCACCTCTCATTCTTCTAAACTCCAGTGGATACAGACCCAACCTGTTCAACCTTTCCTCATAAGATAATCCCCCTCTTCCCAGGAGTCAGTCGAATGAACCTTCTCTGAACAGTTTCTACTGCATTTATATCCTTTCTTAAATACGGAGACCAAAACTGTACACGTACTCCAGGTGTGGGCCCGGAGTTTTGGTGCCCGCTGGCGTTGGGCATGATTGGTGGCGCGAGCAGACAATATGGTGAGACCAGTTTTACCCCAGCAGGAAACCAGTTTGCGATCGTCCACTCAGCCCCTCGATGGTGGGGCTGCATTTCCCACCATCGGACGCCGGGAACCTCATCGTAATACACCAGCCTATTATTATCAGGCCATCCCGGAGGAATAGTCCCATCCCCCCCACCCCCCCCCCCCCCCCCACCACCGCACCCCCCCACCCCGCCCGACCCCTCTGGGTCGCCTGTCCACGCTGGTGGGAAAGCGCGCCAACATGGCGGGCTGCACTTTGAGGGGAACTCGGGGGGCGGGGGGTGAGTGCACGGGGATGTTGTGCGGCGCTCGCCCAGGCCTCCTGTTGGGCTTCAAGGTTGAGAAGCGCTGGGGCTTTGGGGTTAAGGGCAGCCCTGCCATTGAGGCATCTAAATGAGGGGACAGCCCTGCTGCTGGATATAGCACACAAGCATTCGGGTTGGAGGATAGGGTGGGTGAGGGAAGCATCAGGTAAACCTTGTATAAAGTGACCGTTCCTCTGCAGACAGTTCAGACACAGCCACATTGACATGCGTGGAGTCGGGTCTCCAGCTTATCTACCTACTCGAGCAGAGGCATGAAAGTGCCACCAAGTGCCCCAGAGCTTTTCACCCCTCGGGCACAGACTGCAAACTGATGAGTGTTTCAGTGAACTGCAGAACAGTTGGGTGACTGGGCACGTTGTACAATCTCCTTGCTAAATCTGGCCATGGGGCAGTCACTGGTGGAGGCGCTCACAGCCCCTCGCAATGTCATCATCCCGGTTTGGACCACTCTCCCCCATGGTTCAAGCTAACAGAGCAGCCTTGCAGTGTAGGTTAGGAGAATGCCTGTGTCTGAGCTGAGAGTACAGCATGCAGTCCAATGGGCAAAGCTGCTGCCAATCGGTCAGGTGGAGTGGGGCGGAGGAGGGTGGGGTTTCGGGCAGCTGTGTAGCGCACTAATCTCTGGCCATCCAAGTGGTGGCCAGCACTCTCCGGGGTGTGTAAAGGGGCCTTCAGACTTAACCAAGAGAGATTCTTAGTACATCCAAGCTAACCCACACTTCTCACTCTTTCATCCTGCAGGAGGAGTACATCAGGATGATGGAGCCTGGTGAACTAGCTGGATGCCTCATGGCTTACAGAGAGCAGAGACGACGGAGAAGAGAGTGACGGAGGTGCCTGTTTGGGCAGAGGGAGGAGCAGCACCCTCCGGAAGAAGGTGAGGTTCCTGCACACGCCACTGAAGAGCCACAGTGAGAGTTGCTGGTTGGCGTCGAGCTAGACCCAGGGTCTAGAAACACCACCTTTCATTCCTGCAGATGACTGAGAACCAGTGTTGCCGTAGACGGCGCACGTCTAGGGACCTGGTCAGTCACATCTGCCACTTACTGCAGTACTTGGCACCACAAGGACATGAAGGGCATCCACTGCCAGTGGCTGTGAAAGCGACCATGGAGCTCAATTTTTACACCAGTGGCTCCTTTCAGGGCTCCACAGGTGACCTCTGTGGGATATCGCAAGCCTCCACCCACAAATGTATCCATGGGGTCATGGACACCATCTTCGCAAAGGCCACACAACTTTGTGCATTTCACCCAGGACCAGGAGAGCCAGGATACAAGAGCGATTGGATTTGCCCAGATCTCAGGTTTCCCACAGGTGCAGGGTTCCATCGACTGCACTCACATGGCACTCAGATCTCCGTGGCAACAAGCGGGCAACTATATCAACCGCAAGGGCTTCCATTTGCTGATGTTCAGCTGGTATGTGACCACCACAAACACATCCTGCAGGTGTGCACACAGTTTCCAGGGAGTGTGCACGACTTCTACATTCTCAGTTGGTCACAGATCCCTGACATCTTCCAGGGTCCACAGAGTCTGCAGGGTTGGCACCTCGGGGATAAGGGCTACCCACAGAGGCCGTGGCTGATGACACCCGTGCGGCGGCCTCAGACTGCAGCAGAGCGAAGGTATAACGAGGCTCAAGCTGCAACTCGCAACTTGCTGGAGCAAACCATCGGGATGCTGAAGATGGGGTTCCGGTGCCTGGACCGGTCTGGTGGAGCCCTGCAATACAGCCCACAGAGGGTGTCACACATCATCACTGTCTGCTGCACCCTTTACAACCTGGTGCTGCAATGGAGAGAGGAGCTGGCTGAGGAGGAGATGCAGGAGCTGGAGATCTCCCCGGATGAGGAGGACGCCGACAGAGATAAGGGAGAGGAGGTCCCCGGAGGCGACGATGACGGGGATGAGTGTCTCGCACTGGCTAGACGAGGCAGGCGCTCGGGGGGCCCTCATAGCTGCCAGATTTGTGGAGGATGATGACGAGATGCAGTGAGGTGTCCCTGTAGATCCTCACATCGCGTCTGTGAATGTCTGACTCCAGTCTGGCTGATGGCAGCGCCAATAACCTCTGTGAGAATGCTCCTGTCACGGAGACGCAGTGGAGGCCCTAATAGTCGCTCGATTGCAGGAGGATGATGACAACATACAGTGAGGACACTCCATAAATCTTCACACAGCTTCTCTGAGAATGTCTGACTCCTGTCTGGCCGAGGGCAGCTCGCTTGCGCTCTGTGATCTGGGCCATCTCAGAGACGCAGCCATGAAACGTTAGAAGCATCCGATGCTGTGTCCGCCTTCAGCACCTCAGCCCTTCAGGAGCTGGTGCACAGAGTCACCGGTCACAGATGCTGAAGAGATGGGGACCAGCCCCACCTGAAAGGTGCTGAGAGCACACAGAGAGAATGAGGGAACTCTGTGACACCTGCCCACTACATTCTGGCAGCAATGACCAGCACCATCGAGGTGCAGGCATCACTAATGTGTCCAGGGAGTGTGAGGCTGGACCATCACTGTGGTCTGAAGGCTACACACTGCACAGGGAAGAGGCCCTGGACTGAGACACCTGCCTTTATCTTGTACAGAAAGGTTTCACATCTGAGTGACAAGAACACTGCTCATCAGAACAAGGAGTCACAGGCAGGGAGACATTCCTGGGAGTTTATTTACAATAGTGAACATTATGTACAAGTGATTCACACCCCTGCCCAGGCTGTGTAACTTTTTAACGAGGTGTCAGCTGTAGCTCAGTTCATAGCACCCTCGCCTTTGAATCAGAAGGTTGTGGGTTCATGTCCCACTCCCGGAAACCAAGAACTGTGAATGTACTCGAAAGAGTTACATGTAATCTGTTGATAACTCGAAAGAGTTACATCTTCTTAACTTTCCTAACCCTGCCACTATGTCTTGGTGCTCCCCGGAAATCCACAGCGGAGGTGGAGGCAGCCTGCTGACTGTGACACCCTGTCTATGTTGACCTTGGCTGGCGTACTCTGGAGGGCTGAGACCTGGAGGGCCCCGGCCTGCTTTCGGGATCCTGCTGTGTGGCAGTGACACCCTCCTCGGCCTGTGGAGCTGGAGCTGCTGGGGTCACAGGAAGAGGGGATTCGGATGGGCCGAACACTCCCGGAGTCACCTGGGTGGATGGCCCCGGGGTGAGCACCTGCTGATCCTCCTCCCTATGGGTGCCCGAGGGCCCCTGGCTGACTCCTTGAGGGGAAGGGGTAGCTGGAGTGGGATCGAGCTGCCCCACAGCCCTCTCACGTACACACTGTTGGAGGCCAACTATGGCATCAGTGATGGGGTTCAGCCCACGCAGCAGTGCAGGAGCAACGTCCTGGACCAAGGTCTCTATGGCAGCCACCATCCTGCCAGTGTTGACCTCAGTGCATTGCAATGTCGGTGCTATTACCTCAGACTGAAGGCAGACGGACTCCTCCATCGTGCCTTGCAATCTGAGGAGTGCAGCGGACATCCCTTCCTGATGTTCCCGAGCTTGTCTTTGCAGCTCCAGCAACTGTGACATGACCGAGTCCAGAGGCTCCTCATCTGACTCAGACTCAGCAACGTTCTGGCCTCCAGCAGCTCCTCCGAGTGCCGGGGACCTGGGAAGTCCCTGCCTCTGCCTGCTGTAGATCAGACAGTGCGATGTGCTCACCAGATTGTGATCCTGAGGCTACTCTAAAGCTCGGTCCCACCGAGGTGTGTGTCTCTGCGCTGGTGGAGGGTGTGGGTGAGGCTGGGATGGGAATTCAGGGAGGGTGCCTCCAGATTCCTCTTCAGAGGTTTCTCCGGGGCTTGTTTGGAGACCGTGGGTCATGGACTCTGTCGGCTGTTTCCCAGATGTGCCTGTGAAAGCAAGGGGAGATAATCAGTGCGTGGCAGTGGCCTGTGAAACAGGACACATCACTCACAGCATGGTTATCTGATGGATGTTACACTGCTGGATCCTCACTTGGTAGAGCAGCGCCGACCTCACCGTCAGCACAGGACCGGTCCCGGTCATCGCCGGCCAGCTGGATGGCTCTGTTTTCAAAGTCTGTAAGGACCTTGAACTCTGGCATCCCTCCACCGGTCTGTGACCTTTCTCTCCTGTTATGTGCCAGCTTGTCCTGCATGAATAGAGATGGAGAGAGTGTAAGCAGGATGCCTGCCAGGCCAGATGATAAGTATACCTGGCCTGTGCGGGTGGTGAGTGGTCCCATGGACGGGATGAGGACAATGACGGTGAGTGTGAGAGAGTGAATGGTGATGTCCCTTGAACTGGCAGTGAGTGAGGGCCCTGTGGATGTGTGATGGGTTTGTGAGTGTGTGAGTTGAGAGTGATGTGAAGAGTGACTTACCCTGGCGGAACGGAGGAGATCATTCATCCTCTCGACACTGGGTGGCTGTCCTCTTCTGAAGGGCGTTGGCACTGACCACCACTGCCGCCACCTCCCATGCTGGACTGGTTACGTTGCTGCCCATCCTGGTGGGACTCTACGGCATCCAAAAGGTGTTCCAGTTGTTCCATTGCTAAACCTGGGGGCTGCAGTCTTCTTGCCTTTCATGGATATCTTCCCTGCAGCTGTTGTGGTCTGGGAGCACTGAGATGTGTGCGCACAGCTGGAATTTAAATCTGGCGCCCAGAGTGATGAAGTGGCGAGGTACTGCAGAGCTCGCTCACCATGGAAACGGCATTGTCTCCCGGGAATGCATAAATAACATGGCAGGATTGGGATGATATGGCATAAAAACCTGCCATCGCTGCCAGTGGGTAAAATGTTGTTTTAGCCGCCCGCTACTCCACTTAGTGTAAATCTGGGATGATTCTCACCGTACAGTACAACTATAGCAAAACATCCTTACTTATATATTCCATTCCCCTTGCGATAAACACCAACACTTCATTTCCCTTCCTAATCATGCCTATCTGCATACCAACTTTTTATGTTTCATGTACCAGGACACCCAGATCCCTCTGTACCTCAGAGTTCTGCAATCTCTCCCCATTTAAATAACATGTTGTTTTTCTATTCTCCCTGCCAAAATGGACAAGTTCACTTTTTCCCACATTATACTCCATCTGCCAAATTTTTGCCCACTCACTTAACCTACCTACATCGCTTTGCAGACTCCTTATGTCCTCTTCCCAACTTACTTTCCTACCTATCTTTGCGTCATCAGCAAATTTAGCCACCATACGTTTGCTCCCTTCATCTAAATCACTGATATAAATTGTAAATAGTTGAGGTCCCAGCATTGATCCCTGTGGTACTCTACTCGTTCACATCTTGCCAACTAGAAAATGACCCATTTATGCCTACTCTCTGCTTCCTGTTAGCTAACCCATCCTCTATCCATGCTAATATGTTACCCCCTACACCATGAGCTCTTATTTTGTGTAGTAACCTTTGATGTGGCACCTTGTCAAATGCCTTCTGGAAATCTATGTATAGCACATCCAGTAGTTCCCCTTTACCCACGTTGCTTGTTACTTACTCAAAGAACTCCAGTAAATCAGTCAAACATGGTTTCCCTTTCACAAAACTATGTTGACTCTGTCTGATTGCATCGAGATTTTCTAAATGTCCCACTATAACCACCTTAATAATAGATTCCAGTATTTTCTGTATGACAGATGTTAAGCTAACTAGCCTTTAGTTTCTTGCTTTCTGTCTCCCCCCTTTCCTGAATAGAGGAGTTACATTCACTATTTTCCAATCTGACAGGACCTTTCCAGAATCTAGGGAATTTTGGAAAATTAAAACCAATGCATCTACTATCTCAGCAGCCACTTATTTTAAGCCTCTAAGATGAAGCCCTTCAGGACCTGGGGACTTGTCAGCTTTTAGTTCTAATAGTTTTCTTACTACCCTTTCCCTGGCGATTGTATTTGTTTTAATTTCCTCACTCCCTTTCACCTCCTGATTCACAGTTATTTCTAGGATGTTATTTGTATCCCTAAGTGAAGACAGACACAAAATCTCTGTTCAATTCATCCATTTCCTTACTTTTCATTAATTCCCTGTTCTCACTCTCTTGAGGGCCAAAGCTCAATTTACTTATTCTTTTCCTTCTTAAATACTTATAGAAACTATTACCATCTGTTTTTATATTTCTAGGTAGCTTTCTCTCAAACTAGTCCAATCTTCTGACCTGCTACTCAACTTTGCGGAATTATATGCTTTTTCTTTCAATTTGATGCTATCTTTAACTTCCTTAGCCGTGGACAATGTATCCCTCCCTTAGAGTCTTTCCTTTTTGCTGGAATCTATCTTTTTTGAGTATTCTGAAATATCTACTTAAATATTTGCCACTGCATCTCTACTGACCTATCCCTTAACCTAATTTCCCAGTTCACCTAGCCAGCTGTGTCTTCATGCCCTCATAATTGCCCTTATATAAGTTTGAAACACTAGTCTTAGATACACTCCTCTCTCCCTCAAACTAAACGTGAAATTCAATCATATTATGGTCACGGCCACCTAGGGGCACCTTCACTATGAGGTCATTAATTAACCCTGTGTCATTGCACATCACCAGATCTAGTATAGCCTACTCTCTGGTTGGTGCCAGAATGTGCTGCTCCAAGAAACACCCTGTGAGCTCATCGTCCAGGTTACCATTACCAGTCTGATTCATCCAATCTATATGTAGATTAAAATCCCCCATGACTATCACCGTAACTTTCTCACAAGCCCCCATTATTTCTTCTTGTATACCCTGTCCTACAGTGTGGTTACTGTTAGGGGGCCTATAAACCACTCCCACAAGTGCCCTCTTACCCTTACTATTTCTCACCTCAACCTAAATTGATTCTACATTTTGATCTCCAGAACTAAGCTCATCTCTCTCTATTGTACCAATGTCACCCTTAATTAACAGAGCTACCCCTCCACCTTTTCTTAGCTTCCTGTCCTTCCTAAAGGTCATATACCCTTGAATATTCAGGTCTCAGTCTTTGCCATCCTGCAGTCATGTCACTGTAATGGCTATTAGGTCAAACCTATTTATTTCTATTTGCGCTGTCAATTCAACTGTTTTGTTACGAATATTACATGCAGGCACTGCTCCTAATACTGGCACTAGTGTGCACATTGTGTGAAGAACTAAGACCTCACACTGTATATTTTTATAAAATATATAGAGATATCCTCATGGCTATCTTCACAAATTTAAAACTGTACAAAGACCTTTAAAATGGCTGAATCTATGCCTGTCTGTGACCCTGAACAAAAGAAACTACCTGGCAGTATCGGGGAAGCTTGCACCTCGTTATCCCTGAAGAGCCACTAACAGTGTCCTGCGGGCTGCACAGGCCAAATTCAGTAGCACTATACAAAGGCCATCTGCATTTCATAACCCAGGCTGACCAACAGAAGTCTGCTCATCTGCTAAGACAAAGAGCCCCACAACCTTCCTTTCAATTCTTAATGGTTGGGACATTTAACAATCTTGGGGACCCAGGCAAGAGATACACATCCTTTGTCAAAGACAGTGTGGGGAAGTGGGAGTCATGTGACATGGGCCTCTGGCTTGTGGGGCCAGTAATATTGCCTTGCTGAACTGCAAAGGCTCAGTCTGCTGTTTGCCATCTAACTAGCAGCCTCACAGTTAAGGAGCTCAGCCCAGGTGGAATACTTGGCCTCCATCTACACTATTTCCGCTGGAAATTCTGCACCATCGCTTACAAGACTGATTCATCTCCGCATGCCTAACTCATTGTGTGAAGTCAACACCGCTGGAAAAGTGAATTATCCAGCAGCGGTTTTCAGCATGCCGACCTCCATGAAGGAATACCTCATTGGACTTTGATTCTGGACTCTGGAACGCATGTAAACTAATAATTCTTTTCTCTGTGGTCTCTGTACTGTAAAACCTTCTTTCCTCCATCCCTCTCTTTATTGCCTGAGTGTGGAGGCTAAGTTGTGACCCTCCTCCCACATTTTGAGTGTGTACAAATAAACTAACCCTCTGAGTTTACCCTATTTCGAGTTTGCTGTGGACTTATTAATAGAAAATTGGATCGCACCAAAACCGAGGGGTTGGGAAATACACACCCATTTACAAAGAAGGAAACAAATCAAAAATACCTTTCTGTTTACGGACGGGTGGTGAGGGGAGAAATTGGTGCTGTTTAAATTAACCCTCCTCCTGTCCATAACAATTGGTACCAGTGCTCACATTGCTATTGCTGCACACACAGGCACTGATGCTCACTCTGGCACCCACACGTGCATTTCCCAGGAGGAGTGACTGGGGAGTGAAAAGGAGTAGGGACCCCAAGCTGAGTTTTTTCCTCTACAGCGATGGGTGGGTGCTGAGGGACAACTGCAGCCCTTTAACTGCTGCTGCAGCTCAGGTAACTGGCTCGCTGGCCTGATGATCGGTGCTTTGATGTGTTGTTGCTATGGTAACACCATCAGCCTAGATGTACCACAGCTTTTGTTGTAAAAATTGGGGGTGGTAACATAGTGATAATGTTACTGGAGTAGTAATCCAGAGGCCCAGAATAATGCATTAGTGACATGGGTTCATATCCCACCATGACAGATGGGGAATTTAAATTCAACTAATGAATAAAGATCATGAAATTAGCAGATTATTGTAAAAAACCCACCTGGTTCACTAATGTCCTTTAGGGAAGGAAACCTGCCATCCTTACCTGGTCTGGCCTACATGTGACTCCAGACCCACAGCAATGTGGTTAACTCTTAACTGCCCTCAGAAAAGGCCTAGCAAGCGGTTCAATTGCACCATATTGCTATAGAGTTAGCACTGTGGGTGTACCTACAACACACAGACTGAAGCAATTCAAGAAGGCAGCTCACCACCATCCTCTCAAGGGCAATTAGAGATAGGCAATAAATGCTGGCCCAGCCAGCTATGCCCACAAAGAAACATAGAAACTAGGAGCAGAAGTAGGCCATTCGGCCCTTCGAGCCTGCTCCGCCATTCATTATGATTATGGCTGATCATCCAACTCAATAGCCTGCTCCCGCTTTCTCCCCATATCCTTTGCTCCCTTTCGCCCCAAGAGCTATATCTAACTCCTTCTTAAAAACATAATGTTTTGGCCTCAACTACTTTCTGTGGTAACGAATTCCACAGGCTCACCCCTCTCTGGGTGAAGAAATTTCTCCCCAGTCTCGCCGACAGAGGAGAGTGTGAGAGGAGGACCCTGAGACAGGCAGACAGCAGCACCTAGAGGAGAGAGCGAGAGGAGGACCCTGGGACAGACAGTCAGCAGCACCTAGAGGAGAGAGCGAGAGGAGGACCCTGGGACAGACAGTCAGCAGCACCTAGAGGAGAGTGAGAGAGGAGGACTCTGGGACAGGCAGTCAGCAGCACCTAGAGGAGAGTGCGAGAGGAGGATCCTGGGACAGGCAGTCAGCAGCACCTAGAGGAGAGTGAGAGAGGAGGACCCTGGGACAGACAGTCAGCAGCACCTAGAGGAGAGAGCGAGAGGAGGACCCTGGGACAGGCAGTCAGCAGCACCTAGAGGAGAGTGCGAGAGGAGGACCCTGGGACAGACAGTCAGCAGCACCTAGAGGAGAGTGTGAGAGGAAGACCCTGGGACAGGCAGTCAGCAGCACCTAGAGGAGAGAGCGAGAGGAGGACCCTGGGACAGGCAGTCAGCAGCACCTAGAGGAGAGTGAGAGAGGAGGACTCTGGGACAGGCAGTGAGGTGTCAGCTGTGGCTCAGTTCATAGCACCCTCGCCTTTGAATCAGAGGGTTGTGGGTTCATGTCCCACTCCCGGAAACCAAGAACTGTGATTGTACTCGAAAAGAGTTGCAATCTGTGACTGTTGGTAACTCGAACGAGTTTCCTACAGGTAGGAAGTAGACGATAGAGATTTAATCAAAAAGTCAGCAGCACCTAGAGGAGAGTGCGAGAGGAGGACTCTGGGACAGACAGTCAGCAGCACCTAGAGGAGAGTGTGAGAGGAGGACCCTGGGACAGACAGTCAGCGGCCTCTTGGCTAAGATCAAGTGTAGTATCTGTTCTTATCAGTTTCTCATCGCTTCTCGGCCTTTTGGCTAAGATCAAGTGTTGCAGGAGCGACACCATGGTCCTGCCATGGCAAGGTCGGGATGGAAGGGCGAAAACCAATCGCAATCCGAATTCATACCGTGGGTTACCTATCACCGTCCGAGTCACGGTGAACCACAGCGACGAAGGAGGATCACCTATGGATCGGGGCTTCTTCACCAGGAGGATCCTGTTGAAGGCGTGCGGCTTCCAAGCTACGGAGATCTTCACCCTGCACGACTCCCGCAAAGGTGGTTATTTCGACGTCACGTTCAAGCAAGTGGCAGACTGCGTCCGGCTCCTGAGGGTGTTCGAGGAGAAGAGAGACCTGCCGGAGATGAAGATCCTGACGGCGGAGCCGCACTTTTCTCTGCCGTTGCAACGGGAACGTGAGGTGATGGTGCATGTGTACAACCCCTTCGTCCCTGTCGCCGACGTGGTCACCTTCCTCACCAGGTACTTCGATAAGGTGGGGAGCGGCACTGAGATTCGAGACGACTTGGGGATCTGGACAGGCAAACGCCTGTTTAAGGTCACGCTAAAGACCGATGGTAAGGGAGCCATTTTCCACCCTCCTTCCAGTTTCGCTATCGGGGGAAACCGTGGCTACCTGGTCTACGCTGGGCAACCCAAGCATTGTCGCTCATGCGGCAAGGCTGGTCATGTGGCGGCCAACTGCAGCGCCTCCCTCTGCAAGATCTGCAAACAGGAAGGGCACCAGACAAAAGACTGCAAACAGGCCAAGTGCTGCAACCTGTGTGGCGAGGCAAGTCACCTCTACAGGACCTGCCCCAAACGCTGCCGTACTTACGCACAGGCAGCCAAAGCCGACCACGGGGAAGCAGAAGAAATGTTCCGTGTCACTCCAACCACCAAGGCCCCCAGGGAGCTCAACGGGACAAAGGAGGACACAGAGAGAGACAAGGTGGAGAAAGAGATTGAGGCAACAGAGAGCCAATCAACAGCACCACCCCCTGAACCTTCCAGCCCTCAGGACAGCGAATCAATGGAGGAGGAGGCAGCAGTGGAAAAGCAGCAGGGGGAGTGGCGGACGGTGAAGAACAAGAAAAGTAAGAGGGAGCGAAGAAGAAGCAAAGGCGTTTCCCAGAGAAGCGGCAAGAGGCGTCTCCCATCCGACACGGATGACAAGGGCAGCAGCTCTTCGGATGAGGAAGTGCCAGAGCGGCACCGACAGAAGAGGCGGCAAAGCTCCAGGGCGTTGGAGGACGAGACACCCGAGCTCCAGAAAATTGGAGACAACAAGGAGACCAACGCACCCCAACTTTGCCTGCAACCTGAGGAGGCCAGTGCACCACAGCCCCTGGAATCTGGGAGCAGTGAGGCAATCATCGCACCCCAGCTCCAGGAAGCCGGGAACAGCAACCCCCCAGAGGGGGTGAGTTTTGGAGAAGCTTCTCCAGCAAAGGTCATCTCAAAATCCGCTCACTACGTGAACCTCCAGATGCCACTGGAGCAGAACACGGCCAAGGAGATCTACCTCAGCCCATCCAAAGTGAAGGAATTTGAGCTCACTACGGGTATGAAGGAGCAGACTAAAGGTCTGGGACTCTCAGAGACAGTGGGTTTGGTAGGAGAATAAATGCTTTAAAATGGGTTTAAAGATTGTATCCATAAATGTGCGTAGCATTAAATCTACTACGCGATGTGTTGCGACCTTGGACTACCTAGCCAAGGTCAAAGCTGACCTGTTGTTTCTGCAGGAGTGTGCGATACCGCACCTCAGCTCCTACAGGCAATGGTCACGATGGTGGTCCCACGGGCCATCGATCTGGTCGGGCGGAAACGACTCTCGTTCCTCCGGCCTGGGTATTCTGCTGCGGGGAGGCAACTTCACCGTCTCCGAGGTCAAGGAGGTGGTGGGCGGGCGACTCCTGGTAGCAGACGTAATGTACAAGAACGCTCCACTCCGGTTAATTAACGTGTACGGCCCGGCACAAGGGGCTGAGCGGCTGGAGGTTTTTCAGCAGCTCCCACTGCTGCTGGCGACCTCCAGGCCGGTCATTCTGGGCGGGGACTTCAACTGCATCATCGATGCGGCTGGACGATCCGGCAGGGCCGGAAGCAGATTGGACGCTACGTCCAGATCCCTGATGGAAACAGTTAAGGATGCCAAGCTGCACGACGTCTTCAGCAACCCTGCAGACGGAGCGCAGCGTAGATACACCTGGTCGCGGCCAGACGGGTCCATTCGTTCCAGGATAGACTTCCTGTTTGTGTCCCGTGCATTCACAGTCAGATCCACCGACGTCAAGCCGGTGTTCTTCTCTGACCACTGCCTCCTACTGGCGGACTGCCACTTGGAGGAAGACCTGAGGGTGGGCAGGGGGGCATGGAAGCTAAATGTGCAACTGCTGACCCCAGAGAACATTGAGGAGCTCAAGAGGGATTACAAAGGTTGGAGAACCGTGAAACCCCTCTTTGAGTCCCTGACACACTGGTGGGAAGTGATCAAGGGAAGCATCAAGAGGTTTTTCATCCTCAAAGGCACCCAGAAAGCTAGAAAGGAACAGAGGGAAATGTCCCGACTCCAGGAAAAGATGCAGAATCTGCTCCGGCTGCAGTCGATGGGGGTCGATGTCAAGGAGGAGCTCCAAGAGGTGAAGGGCCAGCAAGCCTCGCACTTTGCCTCGGAGGCCTCCAAGATCATCTTCCGTTCCAGAGTCCGCTCCGTGGAGCAGGATGAGACGTGCTCACGTTTCTTCTTCCAAAAGGTACACAGAGAGCGCTCTGTGATCAGCAGCCTGAAGGAAGAAGACGGCTCAGTAAAGTCATCACGGTCCGACATTCTGAGGATCAGCAAATCCTTTTATGCCGGACTGTATGACGTGAAGCCCACGGACAGCACGGCCTCCCAGTCCTTCCTGTCCTCTATCACGGAGGTCCTAGACCACAGTACGCGGGAGAGCCTAGACAAACCGCTAACTCCTGACGAACTGACTAAGGCCCTCGAGTCCTTCGAGAAGAGTAAAACCCCCGGAAGCGACGGCCTGCCGGCGGAGTTGTATTCGGCTCTGTGGGACTCGATCGGCCCAGACCTGCTAGAAGTGTACGAGAGTATGCTCCTGGCCGGCAGCATGTCAGAATCCATGAGGAAAGGCATCATCACCCTCATCTACAAGCACAAGGGGGAAAGGGAGGAAATTAGAAATTGGCGACCCATTTCACTGTTGAATATGGACTATAAGATTCTGTCCAAGGTCATCGCCAACCGGGTCAAATCCGCTCTGGAATTGGTGATTCACCCTGACCAGACCTGCTCTGTGCCAGGCAGGAAGATCTCTGACAGCCTGGCGCTGCTCAGGGATACGATTGCCTATGTACAGGACAGGGGTGTGGATACCTGCCTCATCAGCTTGGATCAGGAGAAGGCCTTTGACAGAATATCGCACACCTACATGGGGGATGTGCTCTCCAAAATGGGCTTTGGGGAGGGAATTCGAAATTGGATCCAACTGCTCTACACTAACATCAGTAGCGCAGTCTCAATCAATGGGTGGGAAACAGATAGCTTTCCGATTAAATCTGGAGTCAGGCAGGGCTGCCCTCTCTCGCCTGTCCTTTTCGTGTGCTGCATAGAACCCTTTGCCGAGTCCATCAGGAAGGATCCGGGCATAAGAGGAGTGACGATCCCAGGCAGTGGAGGCACTCAGGTAAAAGCCTCCCTGTACATGGACGACGTCGTCGTCTTCTGCTCGGATCCGCTGTCGGTGCGCAGACTGATGCACGTCTGCGACCAGTTCGAACTGGCCTCGGGAGCCAAGGTAAATCGTGGGAAGAGCGAGGCCATGTTCTTTGGGAACTGGGCTGACCGATCCTTTGTCCCCTTCACTGTCAGGGCTGACGGCCTGAAGGTGCTGGGGATATGGTTCGGAGGGACCGGGGCATGCGTTAGAAACTGGAAGGAGCGAGTGGCTATGGTGAAAAGGAAACTGGGCATGTGGGAGCGACGCTCCCTCTCCATTGCGGGTAAGAACCTGGTCATCAGGTGTGAGGTACTCTCGCTGTTGCTGTACGTGGCGCAGGTCTGGCCCATTCCACACTCCTGCGCGATGGCGATCACTCGAGCCATCTTCCGCTTTATCTGGAGGTCGAAAATGGATCGTGTCTGCAGGGACGCGATGTACAAGCCTCTAGATAAAGGGGGAAAAAACGTGCCCAACATCGCCCTCATACTGATGGCCACCTTTGTGTGCGGCTGCATCAAGCGGTGCGTAGACCCTCAGTACGCAAACACCAAGTGTCACTACGTGCTGAGGTTCTACCTGTCCCCGGTGTTGCGAAGGATGGGTCTGGCCACGCTGCCGCGGAACGCTCCAAGTAGTTGGACCGTGCCGTACCACCTGTCCCTGGTGGAAAAATTTATGCAGAAAAACACCTTTGACCACAAGTCCATCAGGCAGTGGTCAGCACGTAACGTCCTAGAGGCCCTGAGGGAAAAGGAGAGGGTGGACCCTGTGGGATGGTTCCCCGAGCAGACTGTCAAAGTCATTTGGCAGAATGCCTCATCGCCAGAACTTTCCAACAAGCACCAAGACGTAGCTTGGCTGGTGGTGAGAAAGGCCCTCCCCGTCAGATCCTTCCTACACGCCAGGAGTCTCACCCCCTCTGCACGTTGCCCTCGAGGTGGCTGTGGTGGGGAAGAGACCGTTGTTCACCTCCTTGTGGATTGTGCCTTTGCAAAGAAAGTCTGGAGAGAGATGCAGTGGTTGCTGTCGAGGTTCATCCCGAGCAGTTCTGTGACACAGGACTCTGTGCTCTACGGGCTGTTCCCAGGGACACACACCGAGACAAACATCGACTGCAGCTGGAGGATCATCAACTCGGTGAAAGACGCGCTTTGGTCTGCCCGAAACTTGTTGGTCTTCCAGCACAAAGAGTTGTCCCCGACCGAGTGTTGCGGACTGGCACAATCCAAAGTCCAGGACTACGTGCTGAGGGACGCACTAAAGCTTGGGGCAGCTGCCGCAAAGGCGCAATGGGGAAGGGTCGCTGTCTAAGACCTTTCTACCACAGCGCACCGAGAGACTGGGAACTGTTTAGAGCCCCTCGGGCTGTACAGATCAAAATGAAAGGCTGTAAATGACTGTAATATTGTTTGTACTGATGCACCTGGTGATACATTTTGTAAAAGTTTAACCTGGATTGTACCCTTGTAATGTTGTTTTTGAAATGGTTTTGAATGTGATTGAAGATTTTTATGAATAAAGTATATTTTTACAAAAAAAAAAAAAAGTCAGCAGCACCTAGAGGAGAGTGCGAGAGGAGGACCCTGGGACAGGCAGTCAGCAGCACCTAGAGGAGAGTGCGAGAGGAGGACCCTGGGACACACAGTCAGCTGCACCTAGAGGAGAGAGCGAGAGGAGGACCCTGGGACAGACAGTCAGCAGCACCTAGAGGAGAGAGCGAGAGGAGGACCCTGGGACACACAGTCAGCTGCACCTAGAGGAGAGAGCGAGAGGAGGACCTTGGGACTGGCAGTCAGCAGCACCTAGAGGAGAGTGTGAGAGGAGGACCCTGGGACAGACAGTCAGCAGCACCTAGAGGAGAGTGTGAGAGGAGGACCCTGAGACAGGCAGTCAGCAGCACCTAGAGGAGAGTGAGAGAGGAGGACCCTGGGACAGGCAGTCAGCAGCACCTAGAGGAGAGTGTGAGAGGAGGACCCTGGGACAGACAGTCAGCAGCACCTAGGGGAGAGTGCGAGAGGAGGACCCTGAGACAGGCAGTCAGCAGCCCCTTGAGGAGAGTGTGAGAGGAGAACCCTGAGACAGACAGTCAGCAGCACCTAGAGGAGAGTGCGAGAGGAGGACCCTGGGACAGTCAGTCAGCAGCACCTAGAGGAGAGTGTGAGAGGAGGACCCTGGGACAGACAGTCAGCAGCACCTAGAGGGGAGTGTGAGAGGAGGACCCTGGGACAGACAGTCAGCAGCACCTAGAGGAGAGTGTGAGAGGAGGACCCTGGGACAGACAGTCAGCAGCACCTAGAGGGGAGTGTGAGAGGAGGACCCTGGGACAGGCAGTCAGCAGCACCTAGAGGAGAGTGCGAGAGGAGGACCCTGGGACAGGCATTCAGCAGCACCTAGAGGAGAGTGCGAGAGGAAGACCCTGGGACAGGCAGTCAGCAGCACCTAGAGGAAAGTGCGAGAGGAGGACCCTGGGACAGGCAGTCAGCAGCACCTAGAGGAGAGAGCGAGATGAGGACCCTGGGACAGTCAGCAGCACCTAGAGGAGAGAGTGAGAGGAGGACCCTGGGACAGGCAGTCAGCAGCACCTAGAGGAGAGAGCGAGAGGAGGACCCTGGGACAGACAGTCAGCAGCCCCTTGAGGAGAGTGTGAGAGGAGAACCCTGAGACAGACAGTCAGCAGCACCTAGAGGAGAGAGTGAGAGGAGGACCCTGGGACAGGCAGTCAGCAGCACCTAGAGGAGAGAGCGAGAGGACGACCCTGGGACAGACAGTCAGCAGCCCCTTGAGGAGAGTGTGAGAGGAGAACCCTGAGACAGACAGTCAGCAGCACCTAGAGGAGAGTGCGAGAGGAGGACCCTGGGACAGGCAGTCAGCAGCACCTAGAGGAGAGTGTGAGAGGAGGACCCTGGGACAGACAGTCAGCAGCACCTAGAGGAGAGTGCGAGAGGAGGACGAATATATAAAAAAAATCTATGATCTCAAATCCTGAAATGGTTGGTATGAGCTCTCTTGGGGCAGGTACAGGGAAAGGTACAATGCTAAGCTGAACATGTACAGGACGGGATTACAAACTGAGCAAGAAGTGTCTGGCTTGGTGAGGGAGCAGGGAGCAGCCTTTAGATTTGAAACAGATTCTTAAATTAGAATTGAATATGAGTTATTTTGATAAATTCAGTCAGCCTGGCCAAGGGCAGAAATTGGATTCATTGTCTGATTCTGAGCCGTATTCCTGTTTGTGCCGGGAACTGTGTGCTTGGAGGAATTTCGTGGAAAAGCAGAGACACTTTCTCAAGGGACTAAACATGATGTTTCCTCTCAGACGGCATTCAGTACAGACATCTGACTCTTTTAATCAATGTGTGCTCAATGTTAGGAACAGAATACTTTTCAGTCTAGAATTCAGATCCAGACCACCAGCTATCTGGTGTTAGATACAGGTTTATTGTTAAGCCCACTAGGAATTGTGATTGCATTTAGGATTCTTCCAGTTGTCAGAGGAGAGACATACAACAGTGTCTCATTGTCTGCCAGTCACTTCCATTACCTCCTTGTCATGATGATAGCTGATTGTGTGGGTGGATTTGAGTATTAGACACTATACGGCCCTCAGATAGGATACTGTAAGGTACACTCTGTATGACACGTGGTCAGCTGACCTAGGGGTTGAAGGTCAGATAGAGCACGTGTGGGAGTCCAGCATGGCTGATTAAGCGACGTTTCCCCAGTTCAATCCGTGACTTTGGGTGTTGTTCTCTCAGCCTGCGCAGTGACACTGGCGGTGGGGATAAACGCGGAGATATGTAGGATTGGGTCATGGCATTTGCTGGAGTATGTCCGCAGCCTGGGGAATCGAGCCATTCGATCGGATGGGTAAGGACAGCATCGTCAGCGTGAAACAGAGAGGGTGAAGTGCTGGCAATCACAGCCTGTTTTTGGACAGGGCAACCATGGCACAGATGGGCCTTAATATTGTTCAGTGCAGATGCTCCAATGAGAGGGAGGCTTTCAAAGTCTTGCCTGACACGGTGGGGGGAAAGGCAGATTATGAAGGTGCAGGGAAGGTTTGAAGTTAAGTGGTGACACCAAAAGCCACATCCCAAAGGCATGTTTCCTGTCAGGCGAGGCAGAATTAGGGGGAAGCAGTCGCCTGATTTGTGACCAGTTGGAGACAGGCATCGGGTGAATGCAATGATGTTGCGACAGACCCGAATAGCCAGGCGACGGATCGGGTGGTCCAACACTGCGAGTCAGATAGGCTGAGGTATCAGCTGCTGGGGAGAGGAGGTGACTCAACTTTGGATGACACCTGGAAAATAGCTGGTGCATTGGAAGTGGTGGATGGACAGGTTCACAGCTTGAAAGTCGGTTCCCGCCTTAGCCATTGGCAGGTCAAACGCTGAGGGTAACTGAGTGGCTCAAGGGAATCCAGGTCAGGATCAATGTAAACAGCAAAAAATCTAAGAGAGTTTCAGCTGTGGCAACCTGGGGCACCATGGAAAAGATGCCCGCTGCCCTGCCAAGGGAAGGATATGGAGAAAATGTGGGAGAACATACATACGAACATATGAAATAGGAGCAGAAATAGGCCATTCGGCCCCTCGAGCCTGCTCCGCCATTCAATAAGATCATGGCTGATCTGTTTGTGTTTTGAATTCCACATCCCCATCTACCCCCGATAACCTTCGATTCCCTTGCCTAACAAGAATCTATTTACTTCTGTTCTAAAAATATTCAATGACCCGGCCTCCACCACCTTCTGAGGCAGAGAGTTCCAAAGTCACACAACCCTCTGAGAGGAAAAAACTCTCATCTCTGTCTTAAAAGGGCGACCCCTAATTTTAAAACAGTGCCCCCTAGTTCTGGACTCACCCACAAGAGGAAACATCCTTTCCACGTCCACCTTGTCAAGACCGTTCAGGATCTTGTAAACTTCAATCAAATCACCCCTCATTCTTCTAAACTCCAGTGGAAACAAGCCCAGTCTGTCCAACCTTTCCTCATAAGACAACCCACTCATTCCAGGTATCAATCTAGTAAACCTCCTCTGAACCACCTCCAACGCATTTACATCCTTCCTTAAACAAGGAGACCAAAACTGCACACAGTATTCGAGATGTGGTCTCACCAATGCCCTGTATAACTGAAGCATAACATCCTTACTTTTATGCTCAATTTCTCTCGAAAAGACCATGTTGCCAAGAAGCGCAGAATCAAAGCTGAAAACAGAGAGAGAAACCTGGCAAAACACCTAAAGGAAAGAGAGATGAAAGTGGCGGAACTGTGAAACAAGTTCAAGCAGATGCAGAGAGTGAAGACAAGAATAACAATCCTGGATACGTGTTTTCTGTCAACGGGAGCAACCATGAGAAAGTTCCAGTGATTGTTGGTGGTGTTGAAGTGGATTTTATTGTAGATTCCAGTAGTGACAGTAATAAATCATCAACAGAGCACTGCGGGAGGAGCTGAAGATAAAGAGAATCACGTGCACATCTTGAATGTGTCAAAAAGCTCTATCCTTACACACTGAAAACCCTGTGTCAAACTGTTGGATGCTTTGTTGCTAATTTAAGAACTGGGGGTTGGAATGGCGAGGTAGAAGTTGAGGTGATTGAGGAGGATAGTGAGCCTCATCTGAGCAGAGAAACTGTCCCAGCCTTGGAGATGCTACACACCAGATCGAAAGTGAATTGTGTGGAATCCTGTGTGAGGCTTAGAGAGGAGTTTGGAGCAGTGCTTCAGGGAGTTGGGACGTTACACAAATGCCAAGTGAGATTAACAATTGATGAGAACGTGAAGCCTGTACACAGAACGCCTTTTGTGTCTGAGGGGGAAAGTTGGGGCAAGGGTCAAGGAACTGATGGACCAAGACATGACAGAGCCAACTGGAGGGCCAACACCGGTAGTGAGCCCTGTTGTGGCTGTGTCTAAGCAAAATGGTCAGACTCTGGGTTGCTATGCGACAGGTGAACGAAGCGGTCATGAGAGAACGTCACCCAATTCCCACTGTGGACAAAGTCTTGATGTCAACAAGCAAGATACTTCTCTCTCCCCCCGCCCCCCACCTTAGACCAGCTTATATTTCACCCCTCTCCTAACTATACTTCAGTACTGCCGAAGGGTCATGAGGACTCGAAACGTCAACTGTTTTCTTCTCCACCGATGCTGCCAGACCTGCTGAGTTTTTCCAGGTAATTCTGTTTTTGTTTAAGATACTTTCAAAACTGGATTTAGATTTGGGATACCACCAGCTGGAGCTTGATCCTGATTCAAGGAAGGAGGCAACTTTCATCGCTTTTATCAACACCAGAGATTGTTGTTTGACATCAGTGCGGCACCAGAGATTTCTCAACCTAAAATCTATAAACTGATACAAGGGGTCCCAGGAACAGCCAATATGTCAGATGACATCATTAGCCGCGGAGCCAATAGAGAGGAACATCACGAGAGGCTGAGATTAGTATTGGCTAGATTTCCGTCAGCAGGACTTGTGGTAAGTGCAGACAAGTGCTTGCTGGGCGTGACAGAGCTAACGTTCATGGTGCATAAACTCACAAGCGACAGAATCAACCCAGCCAAAGGCAAGACAGAAGCAATAGCAGAGACGCGTGTGCCAGGGAATCCCAGCGACGCGAGGTGTTTTCTGGGATTTATGAACTATTGTATGAGTTATATCCCAGACTTCGCTACCCTGGCTGATCCATTGAGGAAGATGGCCAGAACGAATGAACAGCTCAGATTTAATGGGGAACGGAAATCTGCCTTCAGAGATCTGAAAGACAGCTTGACAAGTGCTCAAACCCTGGGATACCACAATCCAAATGCACTGACGAAGGTCAGGGCAGATGCTAGTCCAGTAGGATTAGGAGCAGTGCTGGTGCAAATACACGCTGAAGGCTTGAGAATCATTGCCTATGTGTGAGCAGATTTCTGACAGATGGGGAGAGGAGATATTCTCGGATGGACAAAGAGGCTCTAGGGTTGGTGGGGGCATGTGAAAGATTCCATGAATGCTCCTTCGGCATTGAGTTTGAATTAGTGACGGATCACAAGCCCATTACAGATGATTTCTTCTCCCAGATCCAAACCACGTGTCAGAATCGAGAGATGGGTTTTGAGACTCCAGTTCACATTGCTGGAAAGATGAACTTCGCTGACCCGCTGTCACGACTACTGAGGGAGGGTCAAACACACAGATCCTCACTAGATAAGGAAGCTGAATTGTTGGTGTGCTGTGTGACAGTACATGCTACAATCAGAGCAATGACAACGCAGGAGATTGAGAGAGTCAGACAAAGATCCAGAATTGGATGACATCAGACAGAGTTGGAAACTGGGAGAATTGTCCATCCGAGGCTTACATCATTAAAGTCATAGAGGTCTACAGCACAGAAAAAGGCCCTTCGGCCCATCCAGTCTGCGCTGGTCAAACAAG